>NC_043994.1:4426412-4468912 GCF_902150065.1 Myripristis murdjan
AGGGGAGATAAATCCTCCAACAGTTTTGCTGGTTCTCAGGGGGACGTTTTAGCGGGAGGCACCTTGGGGTCAGGGACTGACGCGCGGCCCTCGGATACCAAACAAGCTCCCTAAAACTGGGTAATCAGGCTGAAATGACTGCAGCAATATCTGATTACTATGTGGAGAACAGAAACCTGACTAATTACTCTCATTGTGTATGTAGCTGCTGTAAACTGAATGAATGAATGAATGAATGAATGAAATTCTGTTGAACCTGCAGACGTCCCATAAGGATAATATTACGGTTTGCTATGTTTATGTTTTGTCAAATATTGGAGTCATAGGACAGCCAGACTTAGGATTAGAGGTGACAACTTTTGACAGCTTTTATTCTGGTAGTGCAAACCTGTGTGTGTGTGTGTGTGTGTGTGTGTGTGTGTGTGTGTGTGGAGGACAGAGAGAGTCCGAGTGACTGCGTGTATGTGTTCCATGAAGGCTAAGGAGCAGTGGTGCAAAAAATGATGAGCGAAAGGGACACATCTGGTCAGTCAAAACAGCCCAGGGGACGAACACACACACACACACACACACATGTGCATGCATGCACACACACCTAGGCATGAACACATGGGGTCCCACACTTCACTTTGACACACGACACTCTCAGTGGAATAATATTGCAGTTAAAAAGCGTATTTTATGACATTGCTTCCCAAACCGCTAACATTTTTAACAAGTAGAGTCATCTGTGTTATAATAGGTGTTAAATTTTAAATTGCTTGTAATTGGTAAATGGTAAATTGCTAGTGACAAAATGATTTTCCCAGCGGATGTGCATACTATGTAGCATTTTAATGTGAGACCCATCAGCTGTGAGTGGCAAAAAGCCGCTCTGACCCTGTTGTTTTTTCAGGTTAGCCTGCTTTGGCATGCAGAAGCAGTGGGTATTGAAATTAATATTCAAATAAGATCGACGGTCAACGCTGAATAAACAGCCTTTGAAAAACAGCATCTGGAATTACTACATTTCACAAGTTGTAGCTGTTTTTTTTTTCTCTGACAGCAGCAGTTCCCTCCATACAAATATGATGGAAAACAGTGGCTTTACTCAGCTCACATTACTGCATGTCACTACACACACACAAAAAGACATTTTTTTAAACTGTGCATAGAGGAATCTGAACATTCCTAACGAAATTGAACATTTTATCTTTTTTCAAAATATAAAAGAGCGAAGTGATTGGGAGTGAATGGCTCCTTGGGAAGGACAGCTGACAGGCTCAGCAGTCAGATCGCATGATACACACACTTGGCTTAGTTACTTGGCTTTGCATCAGTTCGCTCCATCAGGAGTTGCTGCTTGCAGATGTTTTGCACAGTGTGTTCCTGGGTCAAGCGCTGCTTTTGTTCAGCGTTGTTTGTCTGGGCAGCCATATTTTGTCATTCATCACATCATTCATTTCATTATAGCCAAATAAAATCCATAATCATTTGTATGGAAAATGTAATCTTATTATGCGGTGCTCTTGAAGGGTAGCTTGCGAAGGGGCCACGGTATTTGCATGTGGTGGGATGGGGAAGCTTGCAGGGTGACTTGTAATGCGCTTGATAAACTGTTTTTAACAAGCTGCTGTACAAATAAATTTTATGATTAGCCTTATTTATTACTTAACCCTATAAAGCCATTTTTATCATATATGATACACGTTATCAAATAACACATTCCGTTTCAGTTTAATCAATACTTGACCAAAATACTGTTGTATACCTTTGGACACTTCCCCTGTTCACCCTGGACCATACCATTGGCACTTCAAGTACTGTCATATATGATACAACAGAAAAATCGTATGTAATAACACATTTTTTGAAAAATCTTTTTTTTTTTTTTTTTTTTTTTTTTTTTTTTACATTTTGTTATAGGACTAAATAAAGGGTTCAATTTCAAATAATTGGAATTTTCTGCCAATTCTTTCATAGTTCAGGCTTTATAGGGTTAAAGGTGCTGTATGTAGTTTTGAGAGATTTTTTTTTTTTTTTTTTACCCTGAGAAGTCAAGCATTCTTCTAGTACATAAAAAAATATACTAGATTGTTTACAGAAACAAACCAATTGTTAAAATGGGTCCCTGAGACAATGAAAAGTCGGGGTTATTTCACCACTGTTGTTAGTAATAACAGAACTCGCAATTTTGTTTTGATACATAATTACTTTTCAAAAAAAAAAAAAAAAAAAAAAAAGCCTTTTCTAGGTTTTGTTTGGTTTAGACTCCTCAACAGGATATTTTTCAGTTGATTTGCTAAATTAATAAAGAAAAAATGCATGTATCGTAGCAGGCTCTGCCATTTTAAACAAATATTCATTCACCTTTAACTTACCAGAGTTAACATGAGCCGTTGAAATATTTTAAGCTAGCTCACCAGAAAGGGCAACAATCTCTGCCGCTTCCCTTATTTTCACTGTCAAAGTCTTCATTAGCTGAATGAGCCTCATGAATAATTCAGGAAAGCCCAACTTCGCTGTAGTAGAGCATAATTTCAGTTTTTCTGCAGGTGTTAACCCGTGTGCTGCACTGCACTTGCACTTGACATGAACATTTCCAAAGCATACCATGCTTGTTTAGATGTGCTAATGTTTTTTTCTTTTTCTACCTCCAAGGCAGCTGCTTGCCTCCATTCATTTTGTTATGGTACAAAAATCCACTTGCAGAAACGTGCAACTTGCCCGAGATAGGTGATTCATCACAGCGAGCATCCTGCCCGGGTTTGTTTTTGTAAGAGTTAGTTTATCGCTATGGTAATTCAATTTAATGCCCGTATTGATTTGGAAAGTCTACACGTCCTCTGATGCATTCTGATGCTGGTGAGAGACTCCAACATCTGGGACTTCAAAGTTGGTTGTCAGACAGCATTGCGATCGCGTGCAGTTTGGTCCGGAAATCAAATCCTTGAAGACAGACAAGCGAGCAGATGTGGAGAAAAAGCATGATGTGGATTTGGCTCTTTCTTGTAAAAAAGTTAGTCTGGAAACCAAGTGGGAAATTTTGGAAGGCCCATATGTCGGCGCCTCCCAGCAGCACCATGGATGCACCAGGAGGCTATGATGGATTACCTTCCCTTTAAAAGAGAAAGCAGGAACAGAGACTTAATGACCGGAAGAGCATGAACACTGGTTCTTCTGCTGTAGCTAGCCCGCCGTGCTCTTTGGATATCGTTAATGTTTTCATTTCACTCATTACAACGCAGGTCTGGTTTCGCGTTGCCACCCATCCTGTCTTGCCATGCATACACAATCACTCCCCAGAGATAGATGGAGGAACTGTTTGCTCCGTGATATCATGTCTGGTGTGCAGCGACCATTAGGCTAGTGTATACTGTATATTTCTTCTGTATACTGTATATTTCTTCTAAATTTGCACAGTATACTGTATATTTCTTCTAAATTTGCACATTGACCTACCTCTATGCACATTTTATACACCCATGCACACGTTTTTTTTTGTTGCACATTGCTTTTTGCACACTGGGTTGTACTCAGATCTTATTCTATTGTACTTAGATCTTTATTTTTTTATCTTTTTTATTGATTTATTTAATCTGTAATCTGTGGATACTGCTGAAAAACTGCGAATTTCCTGCGGGATGAATAAAGTATCTATCTATCTATCTATCTTTCTATCTACACGAAGCCATATGTGTAGTAGGGCTGTCAGCCACACAAAAATTCAGCTATTTGTTGTTTTATATGTTTAAGTTTTCAATTTGTACTCTTTCTGCTAATCAGAAAATGCATGGGCACAAACGTCAGTGCTGATTGACCATGTTCATAATAATCAAAGCAATTATAATCGGTCATAATGAAATGCAACAGACTAATACAAACATATTTGAGGATTTAAAACCTGTAAAATTCATTAAGATAGCTGCATAAAGATTTTAATTGCTGGCCAGTTTGAATTACCGTGTGGCTTTGTCAGAGTAATGAGAAAGAGTAATGAGACAGCAGCCACGTATTTCTGGCCAAATGAAGCTCTTTTAATTCACTTCTTCATTTTGTAAACATTAGGAAAATGGTAAGCAATTCAATTATTAAGCCGCTTAGACCTAAACAGAACCCAAATTCACAGACCTTTCACGAATGTTTCCTCAGGATTTTTTTTTTTTTTTTTAATTTTCAGCAGCAGTGACGCTACAGCATGACTACAGAAACACTGGAGGAATACTTCAGGGAACACTGTGCATATCTCGCTCTGTGTGTGACCACACGTCGCTATTTGTCACTGAGATCATAGAGGTGTCTCTCCACAAAAATAGGCTGCATCTGATCTGTTTTAGTGTGGCATTGCTATGCACATTGGCTGTCTTCAGAAATAAGACATGCTTGACTGGCTCAAATGTCTCACTTGACTGCAGGGATAATGGATTTTGTGATGGATGGCTTGAATCGTGGACTTTCAGGTGGCAGCCCGAGTCTAGGTTTTAATTTTTACAGAGATGCACACCACCATAATGATACATTGCAAGCTGCTGTCAGTTGTGTTGTATCACAGTTGTTAGATAGTTTTTTTTTTTTTTTTTAGCAAACTTTCACCACAAGTCCTTGAAGCAGATTGGACAACATACACCTGTGATATAGGTGCCCTTGCCCCGGGGCATGTCGGCAGTATTGGGTCCTGCTGATACCTGAGATCAAATGAGTAATCCTCCCACTACTTAGTGGCCTCCCTGAGAAGAAAGGAAGATAGTCAGATATTTTGGCACTCAGGCCCTGCTCTAATGACACAGCAGACAAGCAGATAGCATTGATCAGAGTGACCCCTCTTTCTAAATCAATAGAAATGATCCCGTCTAGATAACGTTACACGCAATCAATAACACTGTGTGGGTGTATCTTTGTGTGTGAGTGTGTGAGTGTGTGTGCTTGCTTCGGTGCACCTGAATCTGCACCTCTCTGTGAGCGCGTGTGCTTATTTTATATGCGAGTCTGCTGTCATGCGCCTCTATATCATCTTGAGAGAACATTTGTCTGTGTGCATATGTGCATTTGCAAGTGTGTGTGTGTGTGAGTGTGTGTGTGTGTGTGTGTGTGCTGGAGTTGGGAGGGGTGGGGGTGGCGGGTGCATAAGGTCAGCCAAGGTGAGCAGTAATGGGACTCTGACCAGATCCAATCTGGGACCACTTGTGGCAAAATGAATTGGCCTCACATAGAAGCTGAGTCTACGGCTATGTGTGTGTGTGTGTGCGTGTGCGCGTGCATGTGTGTGTGTGTGAACAAGCGTGTGCACTTGTGTCCTTCTGTGTGTGCCTGGCTGTGTAGGTGTTAATGTGTTTCTTGTATATATGTTTGTGGAAAGGCCACAGTTGCTGCAAAAACTAATTTCAGCAGGTTGTTACAGACGAAAGGGCACGTTTGCAGGGGAAAAAAAAAAAAAAAAAAAAAAAAAAAAAACCAACAACAAACCTAAGCGCTGCATTGGCCTCAGCCTCCACGGCGTGTACAGGCATGCTGGGCAAATTGGTCACACACAGGCCGCTGCTGCAATTGGCCTAAAATGTCACGTGATTGGTTGTTGGAAATCATCTCCGTTTCCTCTTCCTGATCGTTGCCTTTGTTTACATCTCTGCGCAAAAAGTGCGTAAGTGTACTCAGGCTTGGTTTTCTAAGTTTATAAAAGGATATCTGCACGACTAACGCTCACATTCCCTCAGTTGCCTTTGTCGATCCTTCACCGCGGCCATTGTTGCTTCCCTCTGAGTTATTGTCATTGCTGTTTCCAGTTCCTCCTGGTCGTTGTCACCTTTTTAATCTCCATGCGCCCCCAGTGGCGAGGAAAGTAAATAAACGCACAATAAGAAGCCACGGCGAGTGCACACACATTTGTATGCGGCGACGCGTTCGACGGGGTTTCTATTCTGGGCCGAGTTCGACTTCTTTTGTGAGCGCGCCAACAACTTTACCGCGTCTCTTGGTTGTAAAATAAAGGCTATAGATACATGTACACCTACACAAAGATTTGTTAGTTCTTTCTATTACACAGTGTGTGTCTGCGTCGGGCTTTGTGCATGTGCATCTGTGTGTGTGTGTGTGTGTGTGTGCGCGTCTGCGAGTGTGTGTACCTGTGTGTGTGTGTGTGTGTGGAGAGAGAGACAGAGATAACATTGTTCTCCCAGAAATCTATCAGCGCCAACAGGATTGCTTTTTCCCCCCCGCCTTGCTTTTTTCCTATGTTTTGTTCCTGTTCTATCCACCCCTCCGCTTTCTATCCACCTCTTCCCCCCCCTCCCCTCTCTCTCTGTCACTCCCTTTTCCTCTCTCTCTCTATTCTATTTCTCTCTTTTCACCTCTCTCGCTCTTTCTCTCTCTCCCCTTGTTGCCCAAATAGAGTACCAGTTGCACCTTATAACATCTAGTTTAGCAGCTGCCCAGCAAACACCAAGACACACTGGGAGACAATAGATAGCAAAGCTGACTTGTGTGCGTGTGTGTGTGTGTGTGTGTGTGTGTGTGTGTGTGTATCGGCGTGTCTGGGAAAGCTGTCTTCTCTAAATGATACTCTGCCTCCTCTACCCCTGACAGAGAGAGAGATAGATATGAGGAGGGCAGAGAAATGGGAGTAGAGAGAAAAGGAGAGAGGCAGAAAGACAGATGAGAAGAAGGGAGAGAGAAGGAGGGAAGAGTGAGAGAAGATCGAAAACAGAAGACGCACAGGGGATGGGAAGAAGGGGGGAAAGGAGAGAATAAAAAGAGATGTATAGGGGTTGGGTGAGAGGGAAAAAAATCAGTCATGAACAGCGAGGACAGGAGACAAGAAAGATAGAGGCTGGGGGGGTGGGGGGGGGGGGGGGGGCAGCAAGGTTGTACATTGCATTTGTCAGTTCAATTCCATTATACTCGGAATATATAATTTCCTCATGCAGGGGGCAGCCACACGCAGAGTCTGTGTATGAAAAGACACGAAAGCAGCATGTGAGATCTTGATGCATAAGCAAATAAACACATCTCTAATAAATACCTGGATGAAAAGCGAGTTGAGGCGAAAACAGCTCGCGATAAAATGTCAGCGAAACCTGCAGCACGCAGCAAATTATCGGTTCACGGCAGCCTGCGTCCTGTTTGCAAATATATGCATATTACATATACATGTGTAACTCTCGTGTTGCTTTAAAATGAAATTAGGCCAGCGAAAATGAATGTGTGAATGTGTTACTTTTTTTTTTTTTTTTTTTTGCAATTCATTTCAAATGAAATGAAACAACTATCTCAATTGAGCCAGCATTTTTTTGTTTGCTTTTTTTTTTTTTTTTTTTTTTTTTTTTAACTTGCTGGAGCTGCTCATTTTCCTTCAGTACTTTAAGCACACAAAAGAAGGAAAACAAAAAAAGCGCATGGCTGACAACAGCAAGACGCAGGGGGATTTCGTTTAGCAAAAGTATTACCCTAAAATGCAGCATGCCTTTGTGTTTTAATCCACAGTTAGTCAATGAAACACATATTTATTTGTAACATGATGGGTTTAAAATATTGTTAATGTGGCTGTTCCGTTGTTGCTTTCATGTGGATCACGATGTTATGCAATTTCCAGACCAGCTTACATTTTGGGCCGATGCCAGCTCCCCTCCCTTGGCCCTACCCCCTCGACTTTATAGCGGCCCTTCAGAACGGAGCAGTAAGACAAATCAGACAAAACAGCACCGCAGTGCTTCATTACCAGGCTCCTTTTGTTCATAAAGGCATATTTTCCTCATTCTTTCATTTACATGAATAAGTTTCCTATGGGTTATCACAGCCATCAGTCAAGTATCATGCTTTATCCTCTCATGTTGTCCAAAACACAAAACAGGAAGGGACAGCGTTCCTGGATAGAAACTCACATTACTCTGTGCTGACATCAGAGGAGCAAGGTGCACAAAATTCACTGCCGGATGGAAATTTCCAAACTTCATTGGAAGGACATGCAAATAAGATGGAAATGCTGCATGGTCACCCACAAATCGCCATTTAACTGATGTTCTATTGACACTGTGAATGGCAATTTTTGTCGTAAAGAACCAATTACATATTTCAATGCATCCACATTAAACCTGGCTATCCTGACAGATTTTATAGTCTTTGCATGGTAATTTTTTTTTTTTTTTGAATATGTGTTCTGTATACGGACTTCTTTTCTGGCACTTCTTCCGCATTTGTCCTGCCTCTCCGTTTTGGGAATGCTCCGTTTGGGAGGCCATCTGGAGGGCTAGATGACCACCACTCTTTGATCTCCGAAGGAACCTGGACACCTTTCACTACTCGGGATCCTGCGAAATGGAGGGGTAGGGTGAAGCTGTAGGGCCAAGAGAGGGAATTGGACTCAGTGGTTTACCTTCCCCCCTACTAAAAACTGGGAAACTGAGCAGGAAATATTGGGAGGTGCTCTGAAAAGGTCAAGTTGATTTCCTTAGCATTGTCAGTGACTAATAGCAGTCGGTGTTGCACTCCAAACAAAGCATATTGCACCAAAAATATTTATCCAGTATAGATTTTAACAGAATCTTGTAGAAGACATCTTTAACCTTTCAAACAATATGTGATTGTTGGAATTTTCTTAAAATAGTAAAAACGTTATCGCTGTTTTGCCAAACTAAGCAGTAAGCACAGTGGCGACATTATAGGCTTTTATTTACACTGTCGGATATGTTTTCCTATTGTTACAGTGATGCTAAAAATTTGGATGCGGCTGGAAATGAATGGTACAACACTCGACACTTCAATCTAATTTGTTTTAAGCTGTATTGAACCAGGGGAGTCACTTGAGATTTAAAATCTGTTTGAAGAGAGTCCTGGCCAACACAGCAGAGCAGCACAGAACATAAGACAAGGCATGAGGGCCTTAATAGCCTTAAAACCACAAAAAAAAAAAAAAAAAAAAAAAACATTAACGCTGAGGCAGTTCACAGAGAGCAAAAACAGTTCAATTGGTGTCGCAGCCATATCTGTAACCACAGCTTTAAACTCAGTCAGTGGAATGATGGTCTTCATTTTCAGGTCATTTTGCAAATTGTTCCAGGTTACCGGGGCTGACACCATAAAGGAGTTTTTTCCCCTGCTCTCTATGAGCCTTTGGGGGAAAAAAAAATCATTCGATCACAGAGTGTGATGAACTCTCATTCCCACCTTGTTATAAGAATGAAGGTAGTTCTTATTTGAGAAATTGTTTATGGTTGTGTGATGTCAAAAAATGAAAGTTATTGAGCCTCAAAGACAACCATTTTTATTTTTTGTAATGCTACATTTTAGGTATACATATAATGTCCATCATATTTAGCCCTGAACTCAAGTTTGAGATCAAAACTGATATTTTGTGTGCCTAATCACTGATTCATTTGTTAACCCTATAAAGCCATTTGCATCATATATGATACACATTTTCAATTCCATTTTTCGTTTTCAGTTTAATCAATACTTGACCAAAATACTGTTGTATACCCAGGGGCGCCGTAAATGGGGGAAAAGTTAGGACAATTCCAAGGGCCCTTGCCTGACAGGGGCCCCAAAAAATAGGTAAAAACTAATATAAAATTATTAAACCATCATTGAATAAATATAGCCTATATATATTTCAGGAATAGTACTATCATTATGATCTCTTTGTTTTTACTTGTTTTTGGCAGTAAAAGTTAAAAATCCCCATTGACCACAAAGCAACCCCCCCTTATCTGCATGAAATGGTTTGGTCCTGCAGCGGCGCTAGCTTTTCAAGCCGATCTGACTTTGTGGTTTTTCCGAAGTTATCAACATGCATGGAGTATCCGCCCAACTACATTTCAAGTACACAAGCCCCAATGGCAGAGCGGATAGTCTGCCATCTATCTCTCCCGTAGTCTGCCATGCTGGAGACTACGGGTTCACTTCCCCACCCGGTTAAGAGGGCATCATTACTTTATTACTTCACTTTGTTGTTAACCATGACAGTGAAGTGATTCTTATTATTCTGTCTGTCACTGGCTAAATGTGACTTTCACCCCCCTGCTTTGCAGTAGGAACAGAGTAGAACATTTCTGGTGCATGCAGACTGAGTGACTGCTCTCAGTACAATCAGAGAAATGTTTATATTTTCTGGAAATTAGAAGATTAAATTGCAATGACCATATAGCCTCATATATGTATTTTTTCACCCCAAATCCAATGCCACCCCCTGTGAGTCTACAGTTTTGGAGATAAATTAGACCTGCATGCGGGACTACAAGGGAGACAGTGAGCAGTAACCAAGTAACTGTCATGTTGTTTTTTTCACAAATATGGGAATGATGGTCAAAAATATCATTAAAATGCATACTTATATATAAAACAGGATCAAAATTTTTAATAGGCCGGCTATACAGGGGCCCAATAAGATTTCTTTTCATGGGGCCCAAAATCCCTGGCGGCGCCCCTGTGTATACCTTTGAACACTTCCCCTGTTCACCCTGGACCACACCATTGGCACTTCAAGTACACATCATATATCATACACCAGAAAGGTTGTGTCATAACATATTTTTTGAATTTTGTTTTTTAATATATATTTTATTATAGGACTAAATAAAGGGTTCAATTTCAAAAAATTGGAATTTTCTGCCAATTCATTCATAGTTCAGGCTTTATAGAGTTAATTCACTTTTTATAGAATCACAGCCCTAACGACATACAGAAACATGCAAAGCCATGCAAAATAGTAAAGTTGTGTTGATTGCATTGAACTATCAGTATTTCAGGGATTACTGACTTTTTATCTTTAATTTAGACAACAGAATTCTGCATCACGATAACTCAACACTTCATCATGATCTCCTGAAAGACTGTAAACAATAAAGCTGGATGAATGCCCCGCCTCATATAGGCTGCAGATGCTACATTTTACCACAAATATTATATTCACTGTTTAGAGCAAAGGCCTCGACTGGCACTCCAAGTTGACTTTCAGATAGTGATGTATTGTCTCGCTCCAAAATGTATTGCCTGAAGTGTCGAGGCACGCGGTTTAATGTTTAGAAGTTTAGGCTTTCGATAACGATGCTGCAGGTATTGCCTGCGAGGAGGTCAGTAAAGCCTGCTAATTGCAGCATTGGACTGCTCATGCGTCGCTGTAAACCATTAAGTAAATGTCGGAGGGGTTCGATGTACACTGCGAGGTAGTTAATTAGAATGGAGCGGTGCCAACAGTTAAGGCGTCCTATAATATGGCTATAATGCCTGAGAGATCTTGGCTAACCAGCCTCCCTGCGGATAAATTGGATGACGTTTGGAGGAGAGTGCTATATATCCGAGCTTCGAGCTGCACGTCTGCCTTCAAGCCTAGACGCTGGCTGTTTAGAGAGCCGCGGCGGCTCGTGTGCGGCGATGTGCTTTTTCACACAGCGGCTTCATTTATCAGTCCGTTCCTGTCGATTTTTCACCGCTTCGCGCTTTGCAAAAATAATTTCCCAAGAATGATCTCCAGCGAAATCTCATCTGTCTATCCATCTTCACATCAGCCTCCCTGCCTGTGCGTTTTGTTATTTACTTACCTGCTTTTTATTTTCTTTTTACACACTGTCCAGTTCTCTCTCACACACACTCTCTCTATCTTTCTTCATCCCTCTTTCTCTCTATACCCCCTCTTCATCTTCATCTCTCTCTGCCCAGCCCGCTCGCTCTCTGCCTCTCTCTCTAGTTGCCTCTTATAAATTCCTTAGCGGCACTTTTCTTTTTGCTAGTGAGGAAAGACAGAGATTGATGGAGAGAAGAGCAGTGAAGAGACGGAAGGCGCGAGAAATGGAGAGAGAGGGGGAGAGAAAAGAAATAATAGCAGGAAAGAGAGAGAGAGAGAGGAGTGAGAGAGAGAGAGAGAGAGAGAGAGAAAGAGAGAAGTGAAAAATCTCTGAGCCATAATCTTCACTCAGCCTGGAGAAGCTCTGCCAAGCTGACCACACACACACACGCACACACACACACACACTTGCACACACACACACACACACACACACACACACACACACACACACACACACATTCACAAACAAACTCTCTTCCTCTCACTCTCTCACACACACACACACACACACGTTTTGTGTGGGCTAAGTTTAAGACAGAGTGGAAATCAATGCTACCACTACCACTATGCATGATAATGAGAAACAGTGTGTGTGTGTGTGTGTGTGTGTCTGTGTATGAGAGAAATAGTATCTGAGTGTACAAGAAAGCAAGTTTCTGTGTGTGTGTGTGTGTGTGTGTGTGTGTGTGTGTGTGTGTGTGTGGTCTAATCCTAACTAAGCCTGTGGATGTGTGCCTCTGATACAGAGTCGTAGGCTGATTGGTGTATCCACCCTGAGAATTTGTACATCCGTGTGTGTTTCCCTGTGTGTGTACGTGCATGTGCCTATACGTATTTCGGTGTGTATCAGTGTTATGGGACGCCGGGCCTTGCTGGAGGTAAATTCGCCCCGGCGAATGCGGCGAAAGAGCCGACACAGCACTCAGGTCGAGGAAAAAGTCACTTTATTAAATGTGTGTGGGGGGAAAAGGCCGGGGTAGCGAGTGAGACTAAGCCTCTCCCTGGTCATGCCATCTTTGCTCGGGTTCAGGCGGACGCTGAACTCGGCCTGGGGGAGGAGAAAACAGAGAAAGGGAGGGGAGGGAGACGGATGAGGCGCGGGGGGTTAAAGATGGGCCGTGTAAGTACACGCAACACTAACCTGTCCAGATCTGCGCTGGAAGCGGCGATCCGAAATCGTTATTCCCAGCTGAGCCGCAGGTACCTCTCCCAAGAAATCCATAATTCCACAGCAAAATGTTCACATGTCGGGCTGCTGATTGGCTACATTTGAAGAATTTATTCCACAGATTAGAGCGGCGGCAATCATATAGAATTAGAGATTGCTACAGATGGGATGTCTGCTCCTCAGAAGGTGCAGCATTAGTGTGTTTTTGCCTCTGTGTGTGTGTGTGTGTTAATCAATTTGTATTTGGAGGGGGGGGGTTGTGCCTTTATTACACCTCTCTATGCATGTCTGTGTTTGGATATTGATGACTATGTGTGTGCATCTTCGCGTGTGAGAGAATGTGTGTGTGTACATGTGCCTGATGTCGGGGTGTGAGAGAGTGTGTCTGTGTTTGTGCGCTGTGCGTGGGTGTGGGGGGTGCGCGTGTGTGATTTGTGAGTGTGTCTGTGTGTTAATTGGAGGGCTGTTGTCTTGAAAGATCATCCATTTGTCTCCATCTGGCCCTCTGGCTGCGCATACCCTCCCTGCCTCGTCACACAAACACGCATGCACACACACACACACACACACACACACACATGCACAAATGTGTGTGGCCACCATGGTAGCGTCTCCACGTCATGCCAAGGTCCTCACCTGCCACAGCCCCAAAAATTCCACCAAGACAATAGTACTTAAAATGCCAAAATGCATTATTATAGCCCCGACTCAGATGCATTGTAATCCTCCTGCTGAATTAAATGTAATAAGTTATGATTTCTAGGTTGTGAGTCTGCAGGATAAAAGCCAATAACATCTGCTGTAAAAAGGGAGAGAACAGCACACAGCAGAGCCATTGGTCTATTAAGGAGGGGCTCCTGTCTTTTAGCTGGAGATGTAAAGGTGGTCTCCAGCCTCGCTCTTCATTAAATCCATAGGACAACAGCCTCCTTCCATCCAATAAGTGCAATAAAGACGTTTTAAGATGAAATAACAGTTAATGATGTGATTAAATCGACCGTTGCACGACAAAAAAGCCATCGAGGCCTTTGTGAAGACACATTTTGAAGCCCAGGCCAACCGGCAGCGTATGAAACGTGTCTATTTTTAACAATATTTAGTCATAGCCTTTCACTATTTGACTAGAATGTAGGTCATGTTCTTGAAACAACATGACAAACACTCATGAAAGTGATGAAATATTAATGTCAATATGCCCTCTTCACATTCAGCCGCTGATCACAGTTTTGGTGAGATTTCTTAAAGGGCCGGCGCAGCCCTAAAAGTGCCAGTGCTATTTATCAGCTTACTGTTTAATAATGCAACTTTAGGATAAAATGATCCTTTTCAGTGGCCAAATTTCAATACTTAATATTATGTATTAGGAGTGAAAGTATTTTCTGATTTATTTAGATGCATTTCCTGGATATATTTCAATGTCCAGTGCATCCGTGAGCATTGGAAGGGCTCCACAAAACTTACTCAAAGAGGCTAATTTGACCTCGGGCCTGCCATATTTTTATTGATCTGAAACATATGCCATGACTGAGGTCAGGCCACGTCTTAATGAATCCATCTTCTTCTTGGATTCGTTAGAGGCCAGTTTGTAGTTTTTTTGGCAGAGCACCCAGCCAGAAGCTTATGAAAGGAGGCACATCTGCCATATGTTTGTCATACATTTCGGTGCATTCTCACCCATCTCTGGCAAGCACAAACTGGGCGCTACAATTACAGAGCGACGACGGTGATGCGTTTGTAGCTGATTGGCCCCGAGGGGCGTTGCATAATTCATGGGGAATGCCATGTTCACTGTTGCATTGTTCTGTTTGGTTTCATATCTAATAAAGCAACAGTTTTGGTTAAACAAACCACACATGCTATGCACAAGATCTATTTATAGGAAGGTGTTTATTGGGAATAAGCAGAAAACTGACTCACAAATTAGTGCAAATGCATCTTTGCTGTCGCTGTTAAACCATAATTAAATTTGCGTTTATGATAGATTCCACTGTTCATGTTGTGTCCAGTGGAAACTTTGTCTAAATGTGATCTCACGGTTACACTTGTGCATACATGGACTCCGCTATTACCATATGTGAGGAGCTCAAGTGCTCCGCATCAAAGTATCACTTTTGTTTTCATTAATTGGGCTCCGTCTGAGTGGATGGAAGCGCGGGGCTGCCGATGTGATCACAGTCAGGAGAGGAGTCCATGCTGAGAACAAAAATTAACATTTTAAAAGTGGCTGCATACAGCGAGTCAGCACTTGGCCCGTGCGGAACACTCTGAGCCACTGATAGCAGATATACATTATTTTTAAATTTTGTCCGTTTTCATGCCAGGATGCTTTCATGTGCTCAGTGCTTCCTCCAGAATTTTGTTCTCTTTGGGACAGTAACGTCTCTGAAACGGCGTTTAAACTCTAAAACTACCAGCTGAAACCCAGACTCATGAATTTCCTTTAGGGTTGGCAACTGTTTAAGGCAGAGGGAACCAATCCCAACTATGTGAGCTCTTTAAATGATTAGTTTATAAAAACCCTTATTGACTAGGCAAATGAATGCACAAAATATCCAAAGAAAGTAATATTTCTTTGCAATTTTTACAGACTTTTCCAGTGTAGCTGTGGTGAAGGAGGAACCTTTATTAAATCGGCAATGGACAAAATGTCGAGCTGACGTCCCATACGTTTAAAGGGACATGACTGAAATATATGTTTTTTCATAAAAAATGCTTTTCACCATCACTGGGTGCAGAAAATGTCACACAAGTGTTTTGCTAGGCATTTAAAGCTACTCTCACACGGGAGAGTGGCGCGATCCAATCAGAGGGCCATCTCCGTTTTTATTCCCCCCGCCCAGTTTGACTGACGGTTCGTTTTTTTTGTTTGTTTGTTTGTTTGTTTTAAGCCGGTCCAGAAAATACTATGAAAATACCTGAAATCTCACAACATCCCTGAAACTGGGCTCGCTGCTATCCGCATGGCAGCTCTAGGGGCTTTCTTCTTAATCTTTTTGCCTTTGTAATTGTTTTGACTGACTTTTAACCGGCTTATTTTTTAATTGAAACGAAATCCTTTTTTAAATTTATTTATGCGGTTTTGTAATCTTATGTTGTCATCACTGTCCTGCTTTGTGTCCGTCGAAAGTTGCACGCTGAATTGATCTATTTTACTCTGGATCACTTAAGTTTCACTGCGTGTCAGGCTTGGAGGGGGGGGCTTCTCTCAGTGCTTTCACACACACACACACACACACACACACACACACTTTAATACACACAGGCATCTGTTTGTGCTATGTGCTGCACTGCATCTCTTGGAGTAAATAATGTCACCTGGTTTTATTTACTTATAGAATATTCAAATCAATGGCCAGTTTACTGACTACAACTTGCGCGGTGTTATCTGCAGCCTCTGCAGTTCGAGCCAGCGAGGCGCTGCTCAGAAACTTTATGCCAGGAGGGATCACAAAGTCAGCAAACACGCCTGTCTGTTTTTTTTTTTTTTTCCAGAATAAATGCCTTTTCCCTGGTAATCTCCATGGTTGTGTCCGAGCACTCCAGCTGACAGCATGTTCATGTCTATTTATCTGTTCTTTTTGCTTTTGTTCGTTGAACACCCCGTCATCAAAATGTCTTTTTTTCCTTCCGAGAAGTGGAAGAAGCAGGAGAGAAGGAGACAGAGGGAGGGAAAGACTGTAATTAACTGACAAAGTATACTGTAGACTTCAAACACTGTTTCCTTGTCTTTCTCTTTCTATCTTCCTGTTTTTCCCCCCCTCTCTCCATCTCTGTCTCTATCTCTCTATCTCTCCCGCTCGATCTCTCTCTCGCTCTCTCTCTCTCGCTGTCTCTCTGAAGTCCAGTTGATCATATCAGAGGGCCTAATTAAAGCACCACATAATGAGAGAGCAGAGGAGAGGAGGAGGAGAGCAAGAAGAAGAAGGGGAGAGGGGAGGGTCAGAGGGAGAGACTGAGAAGAAAGGAGTCATAATTTGGGGATGTCACACTTCTATCAAAGTAACTTTTCACCCATGCATGGACAGGCATGACATTTCCCCTCTGAACTCCTCTCTTTGCCGTGAAAAGGACTCGCATTTACACAGTGGCAACGTGCAGACATGCGGCTGCTGTTTTAATAATTGCATTCCAATAAACAGTCATCTGATGCCCGCGGCAAGTTTGAAAGTTAAAGAAATGGAATGTGCCGCAATAGGGACCTCCCTAGAGATGACAAAAAAACAAACAAACAAAAAAAAACACAGATTTAATTATTTTTCGTCAACTGCAAAGAGAGGAAGTTGTCAGGTGCATTCTGCAAGGGAGCGAGCGCTCCGATTACGTGGCTACACCGAATGCATTTTTAGTGGCGAGTGTAAATGCAATGCGTATTAATTCATATCTGGAAACAGTCTGGGTAATGCAAGGTGCGGGGTGGGGGGAGGGGAGAGCAGGAGGGGGGTCACGCTGTTCAGAATCACATGCTGTGTGCCTTCTCGCTCTCGGAGACGCCAAGAAGATCAGATGTGCGCCACGGCGAAGAGCTTCTTTGCCGTCTCAGCCGACTGCTAAGTGGAAATGGTCTCCAACGTGAATTTTGACTCCGCTGTGTGGCTGATGATGAAATGATTTGAAAGATGAGAGACAGGCAAAGAGAGAGGAAAAGGAGGAAACAGAGGAAGAGTGTAAGACAAACACACACACACACAGAGGGAGAGGGAGAGAGAGAGACAGAAAGAGAGAGGGGACAGAGACATTGAGAGAGCGATGTTATTCCTGCATCATTACTTCAACAGCCATTCCCTCTCTCTTCCTCTTTCCTCTGTCTCATCTTCTCTTTTTTATTATTTGCACTCTGTCTCATCTTTTCTTTCTATTATTCATCCTCTCTCTTCCTGTCTCTATCATTAGGTTTTATCTCTCTGTCTTTCTCACTTTCTGTTGTTCAGACACTCAAACAAATGAGCCATGAAATATTCGCCACATAGAGAAAGAGAGAGAATATGTGTGTGTGTGTATGTGTGTGTCTGTGTCTGTGTGTGTGTGTGCGCGCGCGTGCTCTCTCATGCACACATACACGTGTGTGTACTCATTTTGGCTTTGGCTTTGAAGTCTGTCAGTTCTACTAGCCACTTTGGAAGGTAGCCAGCCTGTGTTCAAACAGACTTTTGTGTTCCAGAAAATTATTTGGCAGGCACCAAATCAAATTGGCTTGCAAAATTCAGAATTCACTAGCTACTGCACAACTGACCAGCCAGTGGGAAGAGATGTTTCACGAGGAGCCGAGCCAAAGAAATTTACTAAATTGAAGCAGAAGGCAGAGAAATTGGGGGCTATTGTTTGTGGCATCACAGGTGCATTAGGTATGAATTTGACCGTCTCTGTCTCTTTTAAATGTCTGTTAAAGGCATACAATGTTAAGAAACCATTCTTGAAAATAAATTTATGTTACAATACATTGTGTTCTAAAGCAAAAAAAAAAAAAAAAAGAAAAAAAAGAAAATGGTAATGCAGTCTTATTTTGCATCATGACATGTATTACCTCTTAGCTAGATTTGCTCTGATTGCCTCAGTTGTTTGTGCTATGAAATGTGTCTTTTATGTTTTATATTTATGTCCTGCACAGGCTACTGTAAGCCATGCCAGAGGCCCATCAGTGTTGCTGCAATTACTTGGTTCCTGCTAGAGGTTGATGAAAGTCATAAATTACTTAATGCACCTTTTAATATGGCTTGATATGGATCATGCTATGGAGGGAAAGACGGGGGGTGGGACTGCATCACCGTTTCTTCTAACCGTGTGGTGATCTGTGCAGCTTCTCGGCTGTTGGCAAAAATTTATCAGCCTATTTAATGTAAAATTCATCGTTTGCATTGACTGAGCTGCTCTTGGGATTTTTCATGAATTTGCTAAAGGTAGTCAAGACCATCGGTTTAATTTTGTTTGCACTGCAGCCCCATTCCAACTGTTACCCCCTGCCCTCGTTTTTTACACCCACACACAACTCATAAGCGATGCATAAAATTCTGTATTAAGCATGTAAAGCCGGCGGCATCGCCATATGCCTGACCGTGCACATCTTACAGCTCCAGCCCACATCTATGAAAACTATCTCTGATTGTGCATCACTCTCAGAGCAGTCGTGCATTCAAGTCAAGTCTGAAAACACCAGCAGCGGCGGCGGCGGCACACCTCACACACACGAGGGAGAGTGCTGATGTTGATGAGCTGCTTCCCTCGTCTTATTGATTATTATCGCATACATTTCTGCATCTTTGAAGGGTGGATAGCAGCTTGTTGAAGGACACACTGGGCCTCTGTTTCATCATTTCAGTAGTTGTGCGAGTCAAATTTCCCAAAGGCCACGAGACTTTGCAAGAGTGGCGTCTTGTCTCTGCCACCAACTCTTTGTGGAAATTGCTCTCTTCGTTGTTTCTCGCTGCAAACCCGCACTCGTTGGACACTGATGGACATTTGCCTAAGAGACGCCATCTTTTATTGGACTGCCTCTCTACGTCTGTGGATCTACCCATGATTATCTAGTATTTGGAGGCATTTTGTTCCCATTATTCAGCCCAGTTGTGGCAAAGCCCTCGTCAACACAAATGGAGAATGCAGTTTGCCTCCGCTTGACAGCAAAGTGGCAGACACAATCACAACATCGGTTTATGGCTTTTGTTAAAGCAAAAAAAATGATGGCCCCAGTGGACACCCTGAAAAAAAGGAACATCAAATGCTGGTGAATTATTTGTGTGGTATGTAGTCTGGTTCTTTTGATGCAGGAAGTTATTTATTTATTTTGTTATTCGTCTTTGCACATATCAAGAACAGGGTTTATTGATTGTAAAAGAGGAAAGAATAAAAGCACGAGAGATCAGCATGTCTACAACAGATATGCTGGAAGAGCCACAAACAGGAATTTTCTGCCAACTTGGCGACTTTGCCGTTAGATTTAGCGAGTTTTCAGACCCCCTTGGCGACTTTATACCTCCAAAGCAACTGGTGACAAATCTAGCAACTTTTTCTGATCTTTGGGAGAGTATCTGCGTTCACACACCAATGCAATTTAGCAACAACGTGATGTAACACATAAAACACACCAACACACCAACAGGCTCCCTCCCTGGTCCCACAGCACCTCTGTGTGTTGCCACTTATTCACATCGCCAGAGCTGCAGAGAGGTAAATGAGCAAGGCATGTGCAGCATAAGTTCATTACAGCCAATGACAGATGATGATTTTGTTAAAGTTGTTTTTTTTATACTATACATGTTTGTTAATCACACAGATCAGCCTACATGGTGATGTCATCTAGTGATTTCCAGTGACTTTTAGGACAGCAATTTCAATTTAAAAGTTTAACTTTTATCTCCATAACATGAGATTCATTTCTGTGGGCGGAGCCACAGAGATGGTCTGCAGGTCGGCAGCGAGACCTGAAGTGGTTTGGAGCTTCCATGTACTGCAGGAGCACCCTGCTCATCTTCTGTTTGGTCTCCTGTATTGATGCTTCAAATCTCCCTTGTGCATGTAGATAGATAGATAGATAGATACTTTATTCATCCCGCAGGAAATTCGTAGTTTTTCAGCAGTAGCCACAGATTACAGATTAAATAAATCAATAAAAAAAAATAAAAATAAAAAATAAAGAATAAGATCTAAGTACAACAGAATAAGATCTGAGTACAACAGAATAAGATCTAAGTACAACCCAGTGTGCAAGAAGCAATGTGCAACAAAAAAAACAAAAAAAACCTGTGCATGGGTGTATAAAATGTGCACCAGTAGGCAATATCAGAAGGCGTCATCAAAAGACACACATCCACTGATACTTTGTGTCCAGAGCTTATGGAACGTATTTGAGAAATTTAACATCCTGTTTGCCTGTTTGGTCATCAAGGTAAGTGCAGACACACAAATGTGTGCAAATGTAAAGTAACTGTGGCCAATAGGAACGTAAACAGTAATAAACTCTTAAACTCTAAATAGCATATTGTTTCATACCGCTTTGCTTAAATCAAACTGGCATTTTAATGATAAATTTAATATAATGATAAGACAATCCTGCCTGTGCAGCAGAGAGAAGAAAGATGGGGTAAATAAGGGGAAATGGATAATACAATGATTAAATTTGATCATTTTTATGGCATTTCTGTTGTTTGCCAACCACACAGGAGAGAATGGCTGGATTCATACTCCTCAGAAGTGGAAGGTCAAGAAAGATGATTTGTCCAAGTAAAAAGAAAACGTGCTACTTTTCAAGGCACTTTGAAATATCAATTTCTCTAGTATGGTGAAAATATTTTTTTGTGTACCATTCTGCCACCTTCACCTATTGGTCCTATTATTTTCTATGACTAGCCATTACAAATTTACCAATTATTTCTGTGCAAGGCTGTCCACTGAGCTATGTAGAGGAAGAGTCACTCTTTTCTTGACCTACATCCTAATCCCAGTAATTGAACAATGGGCAACACGATTACCCATCTAACAGACCTTGCAGAGTACTTGTGATTTCAAACCACAAGGGAAAACTGAGCAGAGAGCAAGCCGTGTTCTCTGTCTTCCAACAAATGACTTTGTAGGCAAGTATGAATCCGGGCGCAGGAGAAGGTGGGCTGCTCGCAAGAAAGGGGTCGAGGGGATAAGTGTGTAAGCGCTCTATCTGGACAGCACCTAATGGACTCATGGTCTGTTTCTCCGTGTGGAAGTCTGGGTTTCTTCAAAATAAATTAATAAACTCTTATTTCCCTCTTGTAGACCAGAGCAGACCACTAATATAATGTAATATGACATAATGTAATACAGTTGTCCAGTCGGTCAAAAGTAGCAAGATGGTGGTGGGAAGGTCAATCACATGTTTGATTTCCTTTCAATTAGGAGGAAGCACTGATTCTGATTTTAGAGAGAAAGCTGGCCACTAAAGACACACTCATACCAACCAGGTATGCACTAAATGACAAAAAGTGATTTAGTGTATTTATTTCACCTACATTCCCATTTGTTTCAAAACTTTATTGTCCCACAAAGGAATAATTGTTTTAAGGCAGAGTGTATAATAATAAAAAATCTTGCAATAATGAAAATAAAACAAATGACAAATCACCACCAGTATATTCCACATGGACAAAAATCAGTGTATAAACCCAGACGGAGAGTCTATAACTCCATAAAGTGCAATAAAAAGTCGCTCATCAGTGCAAAATATAAAGTTGATACACTTGGACTGGATCCTGCATCATTTCATCTGCAAATTAAGAAATCTATAATTGCAGTGGGAATAAATGAGTCCCTTGTTGTTTTGCTCTTGAATTGTGGTAGTCTCAAATGGCAGAGTCAAACTTCCCCGTGTGGTCCTTCTTCAAGTGCTTCTCAAAGAGTTGTGCCTGGTTCACTTTAGTAACCATATTCGCTATATTTCCACCAAACTGCCTGATCTATTTCTGTTGCTTAAAGCTGTCGGGCCAGGCTACAGCACAAAATCTTCAGACCAGTTCAATGAAACTCTGATAAAACAAGATCATCATTTTACCACACACTTTGTAAAGTCTTCATTTCCCACAGGAGAAACAAACGCTTTTGCGCCGCCTTCCAGATTGCATCTGTCCGATTGTTTTAGCCTCAAAATGTTGTTTGCTATCAACCGCAGTTCTCAATTATATATAGCCTATAGTTGTCCACCAATTCAATTTTCTTTCCTTTTATCACAGTGGGATACGGAACAGGTTGTAACCTTATAAAATCTGTTACTACATCCTTAGTTTGTAAAACATACAACTCTGAAGAATCTGTCACACCACTGGTACAAACGGGTACCATCAAAACGTCCATTTTCCCGCTCCTCCAAAACATTTAACTTGACAGAAATGTCTGACTCGTGCTGGCTACAGCAGTCATTAGTGTTAACACAGTAGAAGAGTAAAGAAAGAACACAACCCTGAAGGAGCTGGTGGATGAGGAGAGCAGCTCTGCGAGGGCAGCGTGGAGCCAAACACAGATCTGGCAGGGAGAAAGTCCATTACAGGAACATGTGGGGCTGGAGGAGAGCTGAAGGGGCGCTTCACATGGCCGCGGGCTTCAGGCTTATCAAGCCAATGTTCAAGACGAGGCATCGGAAATCAAATCAGTTTACTGCTCTGGCAGATACTGTTGTTTCAAGACATTTCTCAGACACAGCAACATGTACCCAGACCCTTGGCTAGAACAAGTGAAACTGCCCTACAATTTTGTTCATTAATTTGCTTTGTTTAATGAGAATGTCTTAAAATAGGTCATGGAACAAGTGAAATTTCTCAAGACCAGTAAAAATATAAAATCTGAATATTAATGAGAAGGGTGAATGCAAGATAATATCTCTTGCTCCGTTTTTTTGCAGGGCTCAGACTGGAAATGTGCAGCACTGCATTGGACTCACACAAACTACTGCCACCATATGTTTCATTTTTAATTTATATGAGCTGCAGAACATTGAACATATGTGCTCACAAAGTCAATACTTTCAAACAATACTGATGATGATGATAGAAATAAAACCGTTCATAGTGCGCTATGTCTTATTCCATGTTTGACCTAAACAGTCCTCTGAAATTTTGCAAAATGCACCTTTAAATTAGATGAGTCACAATGAAAAACAAACTACATTCACGGGAACTATCTAAGTAATCTAAAGGTGTACATTACTGATTCTTACTGATTGTTAAAATATTTGTATAATGTGAAAGGTACGTATAGTGCATATAATATATATGGCGGACATAGATTATTTTAATCTTTCATCATTTATCAGTCTTTTTCCTCTAGTCTTCTCTATTTCTTGCGAGCTGCTGTGAATTTCCAGTGGTGGGGATCAATACAGCTCATCTTATCTTATTACCTTACATTTGCTACTAATAAATAACCAAACCTTGGCTATAAAGACTATTTCAATATCCTCACTATCAACAGAAAAACTATCGAATGCCTCCGAAATATCAACTTTTCAGAAACAGAGAACCACAGTGATGGTTTTCCCCGGCCCGCTGCACGTTTTAGCGTTTACCCAAAGGGGTTTTAAAAAGGTTTCATTAACATCAGTCCTGTTGAAGTTGATTTCCTCAACTTGGCAAGGAAACTCTCCTTTAATTGAAGTTAAAACATGGAAATCAGCAAAATTGCGGTCGGGAGGTTTTCCCCCTGACGGCCGTGATACGTCTTCCACCTGGTAGCGATGTTGTCCAACAATAGCCTCTGATCTGTAATGTGTCTGATTTGAGTTTACTGGGCAGCAATTTCCCAGCTATCCAGCAAGCCAGGTTTAATGCACATCTAAACCCATCTTCAGTGGCCTAATGCAACCCAATGACATCTTTAATGAAATAATGCAAAACAATGCCATCTTTGATTAAATAATGCAAATGTAATGTTTCGGTCTGTAATAGAATAATGTCGCATAAATTCGTTACTTAATGGAATTATGGTAGCAGCAGTAATCACTTGTCTGATGAGCTAATGCTGACTGAACGGGATGTTCAAATGGATTCCCTGAGGTAATGGAGGGGGATGGAGGCAGTTCTGGGACCATGAGGGCTTAAACTGGGTTGTGTGTGTGTGTGTGTGTGTCTCCCTCCCCCTTTTGTCACTGGCTCTCTGTTTGTCTCCATCTGCCCTGTGTCACATTTTCACTGTGTGTCAGCTTCCCCTCTCCTCCCCCTTTTTCTGATGGCCACCGAGTTTGGAAAGCTTTTTGATTGACCAAAAGTTGGCAATTACTGCATGCAAACTCTGACACACACACACACACACACACACACACACACACACACACACACACACACACACACACACACACCAGCTCCATTAATGGCAGATTGATTTATCTTTAAAAGTAGAAAAAAAAGTAACATTCAATCTGTGACATGACCTTGAAGGAATGGAGGTCTGGGCTCTCCCTCTCTCTCTCTCTGTGTGTGTGTGTGTGTGTGTGTGTGCGCGCATGTGCATGCATGTGTGTTCACTCAGACACTCAGATTGCTGGTCAATAGTTGTGATTGAAAGGCCCATTAGCCATCGGAAGCAATAGAGACAGCATCACTCCACATGACACATGCTCTATGCACACACATGCACACACACTCACACACTCACACACACACACACACACACACACACACACACACACACACACACACACACACACACATATTTTGTATGACAGCTAACATACTGATAAGGTAAATATGACAAACATAATCAACATCCCTCCACCTAACTTTACTGGACTGTTTGGAAAAGGTTCCTTCTGTGGTCATAAAAAATATCCAGATTTTTTTTTTTTTTTTTTTTTTTTTTTACAACAAAATTCATGATTTATGAATAGGGCCTTTGTAAATCTGACATGAAACTCAGGAGGGTTTTTTTTGTTAGCCTTTATTTAAGTAGTTAAAGGCTCATTGATATTAAAAATGTGTTTTACAAGAGCATCCTGGCCAAGACAGTGTTTCCAATTTCCTAATAATTAGCCCAAAGCCACAGTTCATAACACCGTCTTCTTAGTGAACTTTGTGTATCACAGTTAATCTCCTTCATGAAGCTACAGCCAGCTGCCATAACTTTCAGTTTTACAGCATTACATCCAATAATGTCGACAAGGAAATAAACACGGTTGGAAACTGGCAATTAAGAAACTCCGAGCGAGTTCAGGACTGTTGCCAGAAAAGTATTGAACCAAATGATAGCGTTGTCATGAACACACACGATGCAAAAGTGGAGGGAAAAAAAGCAGGACAACACACACTAACACACACACACATGCAGGACACACATTCATTCCCCATTTCAATATCCATTTGAGCCACATTCTGTACATTTCGATGGCTGCTGAACTGACTCTAAACATCTGTTCTGTGGATCTGTAAGCGTGCCATGACGCTAACTAGGACAATATTTACATATTTATATGTTTGCAGCAGGAACAGGCAGTAAATTGGTGAGAATGGATGACTTTTTTATACTACGAGGCATGAGGAGAAACCAGGAATGTTTCTCCCGCTAACAAGCCTTTGTTCCCACTCTCCAAATCACATTTAATGTATGTTTTCATGCCAAAACAATAACTGGCAGCCATTTTGGCTGAGCTAGCCAAATGAGTAGCATGTAACCTGTGCTTTTTTCAGTTTCAGTGCCGTGAAATTTCTTCAGTGGCCGGCTCACATTGAGGAGAAAAGGTTTCTGTAAAACGACCTGCGAGCATAGTTAGCGTTGTTAGCATTCCTCATTCAATTTTTTTTTTCTGCTTTGGTCTTCCTGAGATATTCACCGTCTGTGTTTGTTGCCTTGTTTGGGGCTCTTTTCCATCCTGGCCACCTTCGCTCTTTTCTCTCCCACCTGTGTTTCTCCAGAGATTGCCTGTTGGTCAAAAAGCCAAACAGTTTGAAAAAAATGTCCGCTCTGTAAGTTTGATTGAGTTTAGGCGGGTTAACGTTGGGGTGGATGCATTTCTCGATAGGGGCGCAGACCTCGACACAACCCGGGCCGTCACTGAGCTCCAACAACTCCAGAGTGTGTGTTTTCGGAGCAATGGCTCTTGAGAACAATGGGTATTCATTTTCGGGATAACGGGCCGTCGGATTAATTGGCTTTTGGCCCAGTGGGGAATTCTTCGGACTGTTGGGGTTTTTTGGTGTGGCCTTTTTTCACTCTTGCCATGTTTCTCCCTTACCAATCCATCTATCTGTTTGTCTCTCTGCAGGAGGAGGGAGACTCGAGTCTGTACTGTGAGTTGTGTGATAAGCAGTATGTGAGACACCAACAATATGACAACCACATCAACTCCTACGACCACCACCACAAACAGGTGAGCAGCGGTATCTTAACAGAGCATACGACTCCTGTTTCGGTGTCTTATCAGCAGTGGGGATTGGATTTGTCCATAACAAATGCCGGCTCCAAAAGTATGTCAGAATATCCTTTGATAGCGTAGACATCAAGGCTAACTGACCATAATTTACTAGCATTCATGCTCAGAAAGTTCAAAGTTGCTGCACATTGGTAATTCCACCTTGTGAATACATGGCTGGCATGTGCTTTCCCTAAAATTACTGTAAATCCATGAATATATGCACACTTCAAAGGAACTATTTTCTCCAGGCGTATTCAAATTGTGCTCTTAAGCTTTTTTTTTTTCTTCATTTTGTTTTAGTGCCTGTGTGTGGTTGTGATTGACAGCTCAGAGGGCGACAAACTTTAAACCTTTTCCTTACATGGAAACTACAAACGGAGGGAGAACTTTCTAGCCCGGCAAACTAAGCAGCTAGCTCCAGCTAGAGGACACTTCCAAGAACACTTGGAAATTAACAAGTGGACCCCAAAACCTCTTGAGCTTTGAACACATTTGGTATTCATGTGTAATTACAATGATATAAAACAATCATTTTCGCAAATATTTGTGCTGGCCAAGTGTTCACAAGATAGAAATATCGATGCTTAGCAACTTTCAAGTTTCTTTTTCACAGTTTTTCAATATGAATTAAAGTTAACTGCTCTAAATCAGCCTTTACTCATAGCCACCAAACCATATTCTGTACACACTTATGCCACCCCTGTTTAGACAGATGCAATGACAACTGTTGATAAGAAGTTCTTGGATGGACCTTTAATGGACCACACCAGTGATTTTGAGTGTTTGGCCTACTTATTACAATTTAGCCACATTTTACATTGTAGCAAACCATTTTGCAAATCATGTGGCAGTTCTTCTGAAGCTAACAAAGCCGTCACCATTCATAAACCACAGAGCGGATTTTTGTGGCGTTTCACTCCGCCCAATCCCAAGTCATCAGAACCCAACAGTGCTGCTGCTTTTAGGGAAAACTAATGTGGACGACTTTATTATGGTGACTGGTGTGAACAAAGTTTGAAGTCTCTAAAAGTTCATTTTCATGTTGTAGTGGAATGAATGGAAACCAGTGGCTGGATAAAAGGCAAAGGGAGAAAAAATGATATCTGAGTTCTAAGGTGTGGTTGCTTGCTTTGGGAGTTTGACAAAAACATGAAGTTTATACATTTTGAAGTTATTATGCCAAACATGCAGAATCACAGGGATGGTCCTTTAACATGGCAGTCAGAAGACTTAAAGCCTATATCCTGCTCACCCACCAACACCCTGAACACTCCGGGGCCAAGGTCGCCAATTTACTGCTCAGGCCAAACTAAGTCCTGTGGTTTCAGTTACATAATATTGTGATATACACACCGACAAAATAAAACACACATCAGCTCTTATGATCACAAAGACTGAGAATTGTTCTGATTATATCACCTTTGCTTATTGATTTGTGTTCCTTATCAATGCTTCATACTCTTTTTTTTGTCAAAGAAAAAGTCAAAAACTTTTTGTTACCTTTCAAATCAGTATGCCGTGGGTGTCATTTCAGCCCACAATAAGTATATCAACATTCTGAGTAATCCTCTCAGAAATAGTTATTACAGGGATGTCAATACAATGCAATAAATAATAATGATGAAAAGCATCTAGGCCATCATTCTAGGTTGAAATCAATAGCATATATTGCACTAATTGTATAACACAGAGACTATCAATAATGCACTTTGCTTACTTAAAAAAGGGGACTGGATTAATAGAGAAGGAATGACTTTGTCCCTGCTTGATGATATTCCTTCACTCCCTTCTGCAGCTCGAGTTTGTACTTCCATGATATATGATGTTGAGAAAGGGGACACAAGTTGCAGCTGATTTGGCATCCCAAAAAATATAGGTACAGGATGAAAGTATTTGCTGTAATTGTCATTTGCTCACTTGCAAGCGATGAAAAAAGATTTTTCACTGTTAGGTATGTGTCAGGATTATTAGGTTTACCTGAGGATGAGGTGCATTCGGGGCATATTATTGGAGACTGCAACACTTGCAGGAAATGGATTTTCTAGCCGTGATATTTTCCACCCTGCACAAAGCTAAGCTACATGTTATCAGTTGGCCCACGGTCAGTCATACTGTAGTCCCATCTTGTTTTGTAAATGAAGCAGCAGGCAGAAGGGCTTTGTCATCATTACTTTGCATGCACCGTAGCTGATGATGCAAGGCAAACTCAGCGGGAAAAAAAATCCCACAGAGATGATCTTACATTTTAAATAGAACTACTTTTACACTTGAAATAAGCAAACAAGATCTGAACTCAGTATGCTGCTCTAAGATTTGATCCACTTCCCTAATCTAACCCCCATAATAACAAGTAACATCACATTAAACCTGTAAAAATCAATACATTTGAAAACACTATTTTTAAATCCCCTGAAAAGTTATGAAAACATATTATTTTATAAAAAGTCATAGAAATCTCACTAAAGCAGCAACTCTGCTAAAGGTTGACTGGCCAATTAGACCAAGTTTGTCTCATTTTGGTGAAAAAGGTTGAAAATAGCTTGTGTTACCTTAACAAGTAAATACTATCCACATTTTCCACCAACATGTTACAAGTTGTGTTGTCTCAGCTTGGACTGGAATCGAAAAAAAACTGAAAAAACATGTTGGGGTCTTTGTTCGAGAAAGGCTTATAATTGAAACATAAACCAACTTTCACATTTTATATGGGATTAAATCATCTTTTTAGTGGCAGTGCTGAATAAATGTTTCTTTTGGTCCTGGAAAGTCACTGAAAACCAACTGGTGAAAAAGCGTATCCCCATAATATACACTGTAAATTGTGTTTAATATACCAGGGGATGCCTTTCTCTTCCTGCCTTAACAAGCTGCTTACCTTAAAATAATTCCATTCGTCTGTGTTTCAGTGGTGAATTTTAATTGCGACGATGGTCATAATGCTGTTTCAGAGATGTTTCTACCTTGATAACAACAAAACATGAGAAAAATGTAACTTTCGGAGTATCAAATGGTCAAACTTACGGATAGTGAACGTATCAGAATTCAAAAACTCACTTTGGCTGAGCTAATAAATACTACAGCTGTGCCCATAAGTGGGAAAAAACCCCGCTATGTTGTTTAACAGCATCTTTATCACATGTATATATACCTTCTAGCAAATGCCATGGCCACATTGCAAGGTTTAAAATACACCACATCTGCCTTTGTCTGCCTCTTTGTACCTCTGCATTTGTATCTGTCCGTCTATCTTTCTGTCTGCCTGCTTCTTATCTGTCTGTCTATTTTGGTCTGTTTATCTATTTGTCTGTCTCTCTGTCTGCCTGCCTCTCTGTCTGTCTGTCTGTTTGTCATCTGTCTGTCTGTGATAGAAACCAACCAGTATATTATTATCTGTGACACACACAAACACGCACACACACACACACACACACACACACACACACACAGTATCAGTATCTCCGGCTTGCAGACAGCTTGCAGACAGAGCTCAGTAAGTGAATTAAGCTGGTCTGGTCTGTACTAAAGCTGACACTGGCTGACTTAGAAAGCACACATACACACAAAACAGAACAAATATACACACACAAAACACACCCACATACACATGAACACACACACACACACACACACACACACACACACACATAAACACACACACACACACACAAGCTGAATATATCTTTACGCACACATAACACGCAACTTTATACACACTAGCAGAACAGATAAAGAGCCAGCAGACAGATCAACTCCCACACACATGCATAGAAACAAACAAAGGCTGTGTGATTAACTTACTCGAATTGACAATGTTTGACTGTTTTCCCCCCATGAATTCATAATTCTTCTTATTGAAAAAAAAAAAAAAAGAGAGAGATAATAACATCACGGCTCTGTCTGTCGTCCAGCGCCTGAAGGAGCTGAAACAGAGGGAGTTTTACAGAGCCTTGGCCTGCAGGAGGCAGAGGAGACGCAGGGAGGAGCAGAGAGAGGAGAGAGCGCTGAGGAGGCTCCACCAGCATGTGGAGCGGAGGGGAGGAGAGTGGTGAGTGGAAAAGGCTTCTATCTAATAATTTAGCAACACATTTAGTATAGCAATTATACCTGAGAGGGCATTCTTTACCGTGATGAAGCAGATGCAATAGTTACGGAGTTCAGCCGAGAATATTATGGCTATTACCCAGACATTATGGCATTTATAAAACCAACTTGTGTGCTGACTAAAAAGTTTTCTTCAAAGTAATGCACATGAATAAGAATCAAACACAGGGGGAAGAAGCAAGAGAGATCACTAACTAGCTCCCTGGTTACCACGGGAGCTGACGCAGGCAACTGATGAAACGCAGCTCGCCGAGCTTTATGGGACTTCATCAGTGGTCTTTGACCAGTCACGTTGCTCGGCTGAAACCGTCTGACGTATTGAAACTCTTCCCGTCCTCGGTGTCGGCTGTCATTGCCATTTTCAAATTTGCAACAATGCAGTTTGGCTCTTGGCACAAAGGAAGAGGGAGCTGAGAGAGCATGACCAAATTGATTTTCAGCTGGATTTCAGTTCTCCTCTGCTCTCGTCCTCCTCTCCTCAGCCCTCCTGTCATCCTTCTTCTGACTGTTTGATTCCTCTTCTCTTGTCTTCTCTTCTCTTCTTTTCTCTTCTCTCCTCTCCTCTTGTCTTCTCTTCTTTTCTCTTCTCTCCTCTTCTCTTCTCTTGTCCTCCTCTTCTCTTCTCCTCAGTGCTCCTGGTTGTGGTCCTATGTTTCGGTCCACCACTGTAGCTGTTGAGCCTGTGAACCAGACCGGGCCACATCTCATGCAGAACTGGGCTGACATGCACACCAGAGGCACCACACTCGAAACAAGTACGAGCTATTGTGGGATGATGATCTGTAATTGCGACATAATAATGCATTTTTGGCTTGATTTTATGCTGCGTATTTAGGAGTTCAGCAGGGATTGTGTGCTACTCCCTATCTCTACGTACGCATGCACACTGAAAAACACATCTGGAAATCTTCACCTAACATCAAATACACATTTGGAAGAACCAAGAATGCATAGTTGGGCTATATGAAAGGATAAATATTCAGAGGATAATAAAATGTCCTTGGCAGTTATACGTAAAATGACAAGTTGTGGAAGAGGATTTACATTTACTGCTGCAGAGCTCTAAATATTACAAGCTAATGCACAAAACCCATTTATACGCTTTTATTACATACTATAAAAACGTATTCTTCCTCTTCTTTTATTTGTGGGTTTTCTTCTTGTTGTTTTTCTTTTCCATTAATGTTGTTGTCGTTGAGACTTTTTTTTTAGCCAATAAATATTATATCGGCTCTCTTCTGTACATCTCAACTGGATTATATGCTGTGGGATGGATTCTGATTCAGAAATAAATAAGCACAGTGTGGACTTTAGCAATGGCACTCCTGGGATTTCAAAGCAGCAATGACTTGTCACCCTCCCTCTTCTACATTTGAAAACACATATAGGTTGCTTTTTCCGTGAGGGTTCCTCGGCTAGTTTTACAGTGAAACTGAACAGGAGAAACTCCACTAAAAATCTATCCTCTGCTGATGCTAAATGCATTTTCACATTTACTATTCATAGTTATAATTAATTGGAGGGTTTTTCATTATAAAACTCCTTTTAAATAAATGACACCTACTCAATAAAGAGGCTTCTGTATAAAAACAAGGTACATCATGGACTGGCATTGAAGTAATGAGTCATTTTCAAGTTTTTCTGTGATTCTGAAATATTGACAAAATGGATATTTAACATTTTGGAAGGAAACCCTTTTCATTTTTTTTCCAATCACCAAGTGAAGCACACATGTGTTAATGTTAATGTGCTTATATTTTCTAAATTAGAGTTCATCCTACACTTTCACAATCCTATTAAGAGGGAAAGAGTAAGAGTAATCAGCCAAAACACTTAACAATGTGTTGTTGTTTGAATGCACAGGGATCTGAATTGTGGGATATTTTTTTAATTGAGTAGTATTCGCCTACACAAATCTAACTACTCCCTTTCTTTTAGGTAGGTTACATAATCCTATTACAGCATTTAAATGTGTATCAACTATTGTGATCTGTTCTGCTCTGCTCTCCATCCAGATGCTCAAAGCCAGGTGATCCAGCCATTCCTGCCGCTGGATCCTGCGCTGGAAACCAGATTCCTATACAACCACCTCAGTGCCAACACTACTAGCACCACCACTACTACTGCTACTACTGGTACCGCCATCAAGAGTGCTACCATCACTACCCAAAGCAACCATCTCAGCAAAACCCAATGGGACTACACGGACCTAACCACCACAACAATTATGGCAAATTCCACCAAAAATAACACTTTCATCATGAATGCCAGCAATGGTAACTCCAGTATCAAAGACAACCACCTCAAGACCCCCAGGGCCCGCAATTACTTAACTAACACCAACATAGGTGCCAATAACATTCCCACAACTACCGCTAATACCACTGCTAGTGGTGACATTTTCAACAAACCCACCAACAGCAACAAGAACAACAACACTGAGAACCAACCCAGCAGTAGCAGTGGTGCGGTGTGTAGGTCAGCTGGAGCCCCAGAGTCTCGATCCGTCCCCAGCAGAGTCCGTCCTGTGTCCTTCTCGCTCCCCAAGAGGAGCTGCCTCCTTCTCCACCAATCGGCTGCTGTCTTCATCCAGGCGGGACACGGCTCTTCTTCAGGGAAACGGGGAGATGTGGCGGCGACGGCCTCAGAGAGAGCCAAAGACCTGGGACTCAAGCTCACGGCACAGCAGCTCAAACCACCAGTATCAGCAGACGTGCATATTGTGGGCGTGGATCAGTGGGACTCTGAGGTTGGAAGCCAGGGCAGTGTGGACAGTGGAACCACAATCCAGCACTCTGCTCACAGTGGCAGCCGGACTGGAGCCAATATGTCTACAGACAGTGGAGCGGGAATACTCTCGGTAGCCAGTAATGCTGGGACAGCAGCCCAGGTTCCTTTATGTAATCGCAATGTGATCGAGGTTGAGGACTCTGTTAGCAGTGACAATGGGAATGGAGCCCAGCTCTCCTTATATAATGACAACAGGACTGGAGCCCAAGGAGGCAGTGAAGGAGGGACTCATCTTTATTTAAACAGTGTGATTAGAGAACAGATCTCTGATAGTTGCACTGGGACTGTGGCCCAAGAGTCCGTATGCAGTGATGGTGGGACTGGAACCCACAACAGTATGGAAAGTAGGACAGAATTAACTCCTGATCTCAGCCCAAACATAGGGATAAGCTGCCAGCTGACCACACCCAAAGAATTGCTCTCCCTAGCTCCAAATCAGACGCAAAAATCAATTACTGATATTCCAAATGAACCCAAAGAATCTCCTATCCAAACTCAGCCCAAGTACTTGAACTCTTCTCTGACAAATTGGGCCAAAGAACCGACCTCTTTGTTTCCCAGGCGGCCCAAGGAGCCGTTCTGTCGGGTTGTGAGCCGAGACGGCAGCAGGGTCCTGCTGTGGCCAACAGAGATGGTCAGCTATACAAAGACCGCACCCTCTATCTCCTACAGTGTCAACCCGCTACTTTATGACTTCAGAGCACATAACAGGGGCAGGGAGAGAGAGGAGAACACAAAAGAGAGAGGGGTGGATGAAGTAAAGAATGGAAAGCTGGAGGAAATGAGGGGAAAGGACAAAGAAGTAAAAAATCCATCCGCCACTGAACAACACAAAAGCCGGCAGACGCAGGAAACGATGGAGAGAGGGAGTGAAGAGAAGACAAAGGAAAAGAAGGGAGAGGATGACAGAGATGAAGGAGGACAGGCAGGAAAGCCCATGCAACTTGGACCTGATGGCAGCTGCGGCGGTGCGGTTCCGGAACACTCCCGTTGCCGTGCCGAAAGAGTTCTAAATTTCTCTCCCGCGTCCACAGAATTCCATCTTGCACAGACATTAGGCGGCGGCCTTCAGAAAATCGTAAGGAGGAGGAGGAGGAAGAGAAGGGGAGGAGTGAAAAGAGGGATGAGGAAGAGGGGGCGCAGGAAGAGAGGAGAGGAGACAGAAAGAAAGGAGCAGGATGGGGGAAGAAGACTGACAAGCAGCCTTCCCGTGAATGAGATATGCGAAGGTAGAGGGGACGGGAGGATAGGGGAGGAGAAGATGAAAATAGAGGACACGGAAACAGAAAAGCCGAAAGAAAAGGGGCTATTAAGTAATCTTCCAGTGCATTGGCTGGTAGGAGAGAGAAAGAAGACAATGAGCAGAGAAGAGAGAAGGATAAGAGGGGAGCAGACGGAACGAGAGAGGGCAGGTAGAAATGATGAGAAGGGAAGAGCACTATTAAGTAATCTTCCTGTGAATCGGTGTAATCGCTGTAACCAGCTGTGTCTGCGGGTGAAAAGGGAGGCCAGCCAGCATCAATCCCAGCAATCAGCCTCCATGTGGGGCCAGGGGCTCAGAAAGCTCCACTGCAGGGGTACAGCATGTAACTCAGTGATTAGCCCCGTCCCTGGATCTGTTATAGAGACGGCATGCTGTCCTGAAATTTTCCCTGACCCTGCTCAGAATGATAGAGAAACGGGGGAGATATACCAAGATACACGGGAGGGAGGGAAAGAAGGGCAGAGAAATGAGGAGCAAAGGAATTTGAGGGAGAGGGAGATTAGAGCAAGGTCTGTTCAGGAGGCTAAAGAAATAGCGTGTAACCTAGCGATTAGCGCTGTTCCTTCTCCCTGTAGAGAAACAGCATTTGAGCCAGAAATTTGTCTTGCTCCTACACCTGACAGAGAAACAGCATGCGATCCAGAGATAAGCCTTGTCCCCGCTCGCTTGAATGAAACAGCATGTAGTCAGAGACAAACAATGCCTGCAGGACACAGCAATCCAGTGTTTAGCCAGGCCCCACACTGCTCCGCACCACAGATAGATATAGAACCGAGAATTAGATCAGCTTGCACAGACATGGCCCTCCATGGCAATGCTTTGTCGAAGGAAGTGATGCCAAATGGGGGAGTCGCCACCAGGAAGAGGAAAAGAGTGTTGCCGCAGGGCGGGGCGACGCATAGGAAGAAACGGAAAAGGGGAAGGAGACACACAAGAGGAGTCAGCGGTGTTCTGAGAGCCAACGAGCAGAGGCAACGCACGGACACGAACAATCAGCTGGGCGCTCGTGTTGGGTTAACCTCTGACCTCAGTGTGGCTGAGCCCTTGGACGCTACAGAAGGCCCGACACTCAGCGACGGGCAATGCAGCAAGACCGACACACTTTCAAATGTTGTCAGTCCTCTGGGACGGGGAGAAGACAACGGGAGTCAGGAAAAGATTGGCCTTTACAGGACAAAATGTGCTCAGTGTCATAACACAGGTAACAGCATGGGAACACTGTGCATCAGCTGCCATGCCTGTAACACCACTGACAAACTCAGTAATGGCGAGGATAATGACCACACCCAGGTTTACTCTAGTCCCGCCAAGGGAGAAGGATGGGACGGCCGGACAGAGAAATCTTTTAATGACAGTCATGCCTGTAACAATTACGACAAACCTAATGACCGCTGTTGTTGTAATGACATGGGTGAACTTTCTAATGACTGTAGCGCTCCTGATGAAAACACTGACTGTGCTAAATGTGTTAACAGGAATGACAGAGCAACTACTGACAGTCATGGCAATTCCACTGCCTGCTGTTTTCGCAGCAACAGTGACAAACCAAATCCCACCGAGAGCCAACAGCACAAAGATCAGCCTCGCTGTCATGACGACAAACCTGGTGATCACTCCGCTAATGCAGGTAACGGGAGTGACTTAACTGCAGGCCACGGTGACAAACCTGAGGGCCAGTGTCAGTGTTGCTCCTGTTCCACTGTGAACGATGGGGGAAATTGCAGATCTGAGGTATTCCCTAAAGCCTGCCGTAACCGTAACACAGATATTGACCACTGTCGATGTAACAGCACAAAGAGCGAGAGGCGTTCAAATGACTGCTGTTCCGGTAGCACTGACAACACTCTTGATAAGTCTGCTGACTGCTGTGATGGCGATGTCAGTGACAAACATAACCAAAATTGCCGCTGCAGTCACATGTCTAGCAAAAATGAGAAATCCACGGGCCACACTGCAACTCAACCTCTGTGTCAGATTCAACACAAGAGTGACCTTTCTAATTTAGTTATTGATTACAATACCTATGGCGGTATTGATCATGCCGACCATAATAGGTCCAGAAATGGCAGTGATCATATTGACAGTGGTCAGTGCAATCATTTTACCAGTAACAGTAATCACATCATTGATCGTATTGACTGTGGGAGGTTCGTTGATGCTGCCAGTAGGACTGAAAATGTTATGGAAACAGTTCCTTTAATGGTTCTACATCTTGACCCGAAAGAGAAGGAGGGAGATAATGAGAAAGAGAAGAACAGAGGGAAGGAGAACGAGACAGAGCAGGAGGAGAACGAGGTGCAGATGAGGGAGGAGAAAGAGGGTGAGAGAAGTGAGGCAAAGCAGAGAGAGGAAGAAAGGGAAAATGAGTGGGAGAGAAGAAAGTACAAAGAAAGGGAGGAGAGAGAGAAGGACAAGGAGAGGAGGAAGGAGAGGGAGGTAGAGAATGAGAGGAGTCTGACTTTCGACCATCTCTACCCAGATAAGAGGCCTTGTTTTCCCCACAGCCTTCCTCCGCCCTGCATTCCCCTCCATACTCCTCTCCTCCTCCCACCGTCCCTTTCATCCTCCACGTCTTTCTCCTTCCATCACACCATCATCCAGCACCACCTCTCCCTTTTTCCCCCTCCTGCTCACCTCCCTGTCCCCTCCTATCCTCACCTCCTTCCCTCCTTCTCTCCCCACCTCTCTCCCCTCACCCTCTCTCCTCCTCCCGCTCCTCCTCTCCCTCCCTCTTTCTATCCCTCGTCCCCCATCCCTCTCCTCGACCCCCCTGGTCCGTATCCCTTAGCGACAACTTTTCACCCCGTGCAGGGTCACCACCCACCTTTGTATCCCCAACCCCATCCTGCAGTCTTGCCATTACAGGTGCTCTTCTGAAAAACAGAAAAGCCGAAAAAACCCATCTATGAAAGGTACATTTTCCAGGGAAAGGTTGTTGGCTGGCTGAAAGCAGCTTTTAAGTGTCATTACCTGCATATTTGTAGTAAAGACGAAGTCTGAGGTATTTTCAGAAAGTGTTAAGTGTCAGAATAAAATAAGCAAGAATGAGTCTAAGTCTTGGCCCTTGGTTTCGCAAAACCAACCTCCAGCAACCTCAGCACCCACTTCCAAATACCCTGAACAGGAAAACACACATCTGACAAAGTGCTGGCTAATTATCTTCATCAGTCGCAATCCCAGTTAAAATGAGCCTCAGGTGTGCAGCCAGCGGGATCATGGTGCGGATGCACAGCTGGGCTTGTTTCAGTTGGCAAAAATCAGTTGTTAGTCCTACTTTGCATTTTAAACCAATGATTTGCTTGCAAGGCATGTTTAAAACTTTAAACTAGAATAGAACTCAGAGAGCGGCTACACTGCTTGCATGTAATGTAATTTGAGGGTCAGGGAGGAAGATACACACAGCAGTCAGTGAATCTGGCCTGTTTATTGTGATTACATCTGTGATTTCTTTTTTTTCTTTTTTTTTTTTTTTTTTTGAATCATACATTACAGTTTACTGGAAAAAAGAGAACCATTGCTTGGCAAATGCTTCCGTGGTGGGTTACAGCGCCTAGCTCTGTCCACACACAAACGTGCTTTCTCCAGTCATGGATGTGAGACCTAAACGGTTGGATGATCATAGTTGTAAAAAACACATTATCTGTACTGAATAGGCATCAGCTCACCCCTAGAGTTTACTATCCCCATGGCTACAGTCATTACTTCCTCACTGGGCTTTTCTCACAAGTTAGAACACCAAAATAAAGGGTTGGTAGCCCACACCAAATAACAGTTTAATAACAGTGACATCACACTTTGTTAAAACCACATAAAATGCTAAAATAGAAGTACTGGAAGAACAACAGCAACACTGCCTGCACGGCATCATGGGAAGGTGTCTTCAAACAACACAGCAGTGCCAGTCCAATAATATCTTACTGTGATAAGTTTGGTAGACTGCAACAACAATTTGCTTTTGGAGCACAAAAAAAATCATAGTAGTGATCCCTACCTAACTGAAATATGTGTGAGGTTTGATTCTGAGTGAATGAGAAAGGATAGTGACACACCGTTACACAGACAGGAGAGAACATGTAACCCTCACTTGTGCTTTGTGCAGCATTTGGTTTGGGACTTTAAAGGAGAAATCTAACCGAGGGAAGATTCCTCCTTTAAAGGAGAGACGGGAAAAAAAAAAAAAAAACTTTTTTCTGATGCACCCACTTTTCCTCAGCCTTCCTCGTCTGCATCTTCTTAAGTTAGTGATCCATCTTATTTCCCTGAATGACTTTCAACAACCCCCCAGAGGATGGAGCCGTGTCAACTTGTTGCATTCAGCCATGGTTTATACATGTGAGGGTTAACAGCAGTTGTGATCGTAACAGCATAGAATGCACTGCATTATTGAGGATTACTGTGCAGTGGTGTTGGATTTGACGTCTTTTCTTCCTCTACAATGGATTTATTCCAATATAGGTGTGGAGTGTAGCTGCAAAAATGGTGAATCTCGAAAGAAGATCTTTCTCTTTGACTCTGAGGGACTGACACCAAACACATGGATACCAATGATGTTTTAGATGGCTGAAAGGGAATCGGGTATCACACTGCACTGTAGCAGCACTGGAAATCCCTACATTTGGCCAGTTGTCCATGGGAATAAGAAACAAATACATCATGGTTTAGGGTGGGGATCCCTTCAAAGCCGTGGGCTGGGACCCAACAACATCTGTAACTGGAACAGCACGTCTTTGTTCAGACTTTCTGTTTTCAGCCTCTACTTTTCTTGTGCCATCAAGTAAAACAGAAATACCATAACTAGCAAAATGTGTCTGCATTGCATTTTCATAAGTGCCGAGACCAGCTCCTGACAGGATGCTTACACTGTCAGAGGTGTGACTCGCAGAGCTTACAAAGGAGGGAAAAAAAAGGAAAAAAGTCCCTCATTTACACTTATTTTCTCACCCATGTTTTCTCAAGTTCTTTAAACTGAACTAGAACATCTGGCTCGGGTGGCTTCCTTTCAGGTCACAGAAATCTGACAGTGTCTATCCATCTCAAACATTATTCTGGTCGAGGCAACAAACGAAAAAGAATAAAACATGAACAACAATGTGAAATTTGGATGAGAGATTATATCTGGGGGCCAACCTACTCTCATAAATGTAACATACTGCGGAGAGCCCTTTACAAACCTTTGGTAGTATTCATCCCAAAACTCTTGACAACAACAATGTTTGGTCATTACAGTTTTCAACAGCAGTTCTGTAAACCTGGCCAGTTGTTGCCAAGTAACTGGTGATTCTACAGTGTATGATCATCATAATGTTGGCATGTCACTGTGGCGATGTTATGGAGGCCACTGATACAACGTCACAATGCTCCATAGAAACTGAATTGGGCATAATCGGCATGAGCCTTTGCTTCCTGGCGAATCCCGGCTCCTCTTGCCATGGCAACAGCTGTGCGTCTTCACTGATGTCATCGCGTTGGCAGAAAACTATCATTTGTTTACGGTTTCTGAGCTAACTTAAGTCTGATACACAACTAACAAACAGATTTTTTGTTTTCAAAAGAAAATGAATAAAAGAATCCTGAAAATGACCTAGTGGCTCTTGATTTTATTTTAATTTTTTTTTTTTTTTTTTTTTTTTTTTAAATGCCAGAACATTATTCAAACATTGATTATGCTGATAATGATCAGCTGACAATATCTAATTATTTATTATTACTAGCCTGAGGTAGGCTGTGAATTAGCTTCCAATAAATTTAATTAAGTTTAATTCCGATCATTTTAATTAATTTCATATATTAACTTAAACTTAATTTAGTTGCTGCTCCAATAGAGACAGATCCACCCACGATGGTCTGTCACGATCGAAGTGTCAATAAAGTTATTCAATCAGTTCCTCAATGATGGCTGCCTGCAAGTTCCTTTTACAATGCTGATTCTACCCAATTCAATTTCTGTGCCATGCTCAGACGGCAGGAAAAGGAGTTTTTTCCAGGTTTATTTAGGCTTAACTGTCCAAACTTCACTGTACAACCAGAACAGATTTATTTGTTTAATCAATAAAATTTTTTGTTGCCATTTCACCATTGGTAGCCACTGTATCAGCACAGGTGTCTATAAAGTTTAGTGGCACGTTTCAGTGTTGTCCTCTGAATGCTGATTGTGCTTTCTGACATGTCATGGTGCAGCTCACACTCGTGATGGAGGCTGAATAATCTCAGTCCCCCAATTTTCCCTGATTTTTTTTTTTTTTTTTTTTTTTCAAAAACCCTGTTCATGGCAGACAAACCTAATCGTGTGTTGACAAACCGATTTGCATTTCAAACCACATGTGAAAGTGGCCTGTATGTGATTTGATAAGATTACAGTCCCTATGTTTTTCTTTTCTGTTCGAACAAGACAAATATTTGAGTCGTGTTGGATATGCTGAACAATCAGATTCCCACTGTCTGTGTGAACGAAGCTTTGATTCATGAAAACATGCAAGCATTAGCACAATTATGGCAAGCTCTATCTATGACTTATATATGACCAGGAACAAATATATAGGTCGTGTTACTGCATGAAATCTGCCTGTTCACACCACTGACCTACAGTAGAGGTGTATTATACATCGATGATTTAGACAGCCGCAAAAAATGAGATCTGTAACATGGGGTTTAATCAGATTTTAGCTTTTGTTGACTATAATCCCTTGTAAAACATAATAAAGAAAAAACACGATGTAAATTAGAAAATTAGAACCTGTTACTAGAGGTATTTTTGTAGAAAAGCCTCATTTGAGTGAGGAAGACGTTTTGTATCATGTACTCTGATGCTATTTTAGCCTAGCAAAGGAAGTCACTCCCGCCTCCTCTCTCCTGTTGTTGGTTGTTCCTGTAATTACGTTCTGTAAAGATCCGCTCATGGGTTAACAAGTTAAAGAGGCCTAGACATGCTCCGTGAGACAAGCTTTGAAACAATTTGCCCTGTGGTCTACTAGGTCTATACTGTACAGAGATGTGTTGAGACACTGATATTATCAGCTACTGTTTGCCTAATTTTTTTGTATAACCTAATTTCTCAACACACTCATATCCACAGATATTATCAGTGCTCATGCAGTAGATTATAATAACTCCATAGAGGAAAGCTCACTTCTCTGGAAGCAAGGTCTGTTTAAAATGGAAATAAATCAGTAATCTTGATATCAGTGCATCTTGTCTCTGCTGTTTTTCTTATGAAGATAACATTTAGGGAACAAAACCAAGCACAAAAGCCGCGCCTGCTCAAAAAGTCCATATCAGCAGATGAATCGGTAAGTCGCTCCGCCACATTCCTGAGATTCTCTCCTGTGTATTGTCTAATAAAGCAGAAACGCAAAAAACTCACAAGACCTAAAAAACTCATTCAGAATTGTCTCTCTGGTATTTTGCTCATTTTTATAGGGTGAGATGGCAACTATAAATGTACAAATACACACACACGTACATACACACACACACACACACACACACACACACAGTCAGTTACTTCTGCCTTGGCTGATCAGATGCTTTGGGACTGAGACTGCACGCATATGTGTGTGTTAGTGTGAGTGTGTGTGTGTGTGTGTGTGTGTGTGTGTACGCGCGTGCATGCATCTATTTATCCAGAGGGTCTAGAGACAGCTGGGACCATCATGGTCACTGATTAAAATAGCGTCAAAATTCAACATGGTCTACACCTGGGGCTGTGTAAGTGTCTAAATGTGTGTGTGTGTGTGTGTTCCATCTGTGTCAGTAACAAATGCAGTGTAACGATATAAGTTCACTTTATTGC